>NC_081412.1:665224851-665237351 GCF_030272615.1 Cryptomeria japonica
TGTTTTTGCATGATTTCAAATGATTGAATTGCTGTTCTTATTAGTTTTTGTCAACAGTATTGTGATTGTTTAATAGTTTGATTCCAAAAAATAGTGATAAGATGTATATTTATGGTTATTTTTTTGTTTATGATTTGTATAATCAAATAGCCAGGAGTTGATTTGACCATATTTAGAGGCAAATTTTTGAATAATATGTGACAATGTTTTGTGACTATTTTGTGTGGCAATGTTTTGTGATTATGTTTTGAGTATATGTGATGTGTCCTTGGTCAATCATGAGCATTCTTGATTCTTGTATAATCATGGAGAATTATTTGAGTCATTATTGGGTCATAGGGGTCATATATTGAGACTAGATACAATTTGAGCAAAAATTGTCAAAAAGTTGTCAAGCAACTTCTACATTGCGTCGGTAGGGTATGACACTCGATGTTTCGGTGCTTTGGGGATGCACGACAAGGGCATGCCTATCATAAAACTTCCCACTCGGATGCGCTCACGACGTCAGTTTGTGCACACGATGAACCAAATCAATTCTAGCCAATCTGGCAACTTTGCATTGCATGCAACTAACGGTTTTTGCAGCAGGCGAAAAAATGCTACTAATCAAAAATGGCTCCAACTCGTCAAAAACCAAGACAGGCCATTGTAGAAAAGCCTCATGCAACCCCACGGGTTCAAATGGATCAACCATATGTGTCCTAGATTTCAAGAAACAATCCATCAAGTTTTGACAATTTTTTGGACTCAGGGCACTCGAGAGATCGCACCAGTATGGTATGACTCTCGACATTCTGACACTTTGGGATGCACAATAGGGGCATGCCTAGTGTAATCCTTCCCACCCTGATGTGTTCGCAATGTCGGTTTATGCACACGACGAACCGAATCAATTCTAGCCAATCTGGCAACTTTGTATTGCATGCAACTAACGGTTTTTGCAGCAGGCAAAAAAATACTACCAATCAAAAATGGCTCTGACTCGTCAAAAACTGAGATAGGCCATTGTAGAGGAGCCTCACACAACCCCATGAGTTCAAATTGATCGACCATATGTGTCCTAGATTTGAAGAAACAATCCATCAAGTTTTGATAATTTTTTGGACTCAGGGCACTTGAGAGATCGCACCAGTACGGTATGACTCTCAACATTCCGACACTTTAGGATGCACAACAAGGGCATGCCTAGCATAAACCTTCCCACCCAGATGCACTCGCAATGTCGATTTGTGCACACGATGAACCGAATCAATTCTAGCCAATCTGGTAACTTTGCATTGCATGCAACTGATGGTTTTTGTAGTAGGTGAAAAAATGCTACCAATCAAAAATGGCTCCAACTCGTCAAAAATTGAGACAAGCCATTGTAGATGAGCCTAATGCAACCCCATGGGTTCAAATGAATCAACCAAATGTGTCATGGATTTCAAGAAATAGTCCATCAAGTTTTGACAATTGTTTGGACTCAGGGCACTTGAGAGATCGCACCAGTACGGTATGACTCTCGACATTCTGATGCTTTGGGATGCATGACATGGGAATTCCTAGCATAAACCTTCCCACCTGGATGCGCTCACGATGTCAGTTTTTGCACACGACGAACCAAATCCATTCTAGCCAATTCGGCAACTTTGCATTGCATGCAACTAATGGTTTTTGCAGCAGGAAAAAAATGCTACCAATAAAAAATGGCTCTGACTCATCAAAAACTGAGACAGGTCATTGTAGAGGAGCCTCACGTAACCCCAGGGGTTCAAATGGATTGACCATATGTGTCCTGTATTTGAAGAAATAGTCCGTCAAGTTTTGACAATTTTTTGGACTCAGGGCACTTGAGAGATCGCACTGGTACGGTACGACTCTCAACATTTCAACGCTTTGGGATGCACAATGTCGGTTTGTGCACATGATGAACTGAATAAATTCTAGCCAATATGGCAACTTTGCATTGCATACAACTGACAGTTTTTGCAGCAGGCAAAAAAATGCTACCAATCAAAAATGGCTCCGACTCATAAAAAACTGAGACAGGCCATTGTAGAGGAGCCTCATGGGACCCCACAAGTTCAAACGGATTGACCATATGTGTCTTAGATTTGAAGAAATAGTATATCAAGTTTTGACAATTTTTTGGACTCAAGGCACTTGAGAGATCGCACCAGTATGGTATGAATCTCGACGTTTCGGTGCTTTGGGATGCATGACAGGGGCATGCCTAGCATAAAGGCTAACAACCAATTTAGTGCTTACTTGCTTGAAGGGGGAATGATCTTGTTAACCACAATACTCATGTTTGAAAAAAAAAGGCTAGGAGAGAGATGAATTTCATGGTAATTAATCAATATGAATATGACTTTCAAATAATCCCAATCAATCCACTTTTATTTAACCAATATGAATATGGTTCCTAAATAATTCCAATTAACCAATATACAAAAATTTCCTAAATAATTCCAATTAACCAATATACCAAAAGTTCCTCAATAATTCCAATTAATCAATATACAAAAAAGTTCCTAAATAATTCCAATTAACCAATATACAAAAAGTTCCTAAATAATTCCAATTATACAAAAGTTCCTAAATAATTATAATCTTTTTTTTTTCTAGTTGTTCTTGAACCAATGCCAAATCTTTCGTAGATTATAAGGAGATAACTAACTAACCCTTCCATTTGAAATTCTTAGATGGGAGCTAAGGTTTGCTCCAAGATCTTCCTGAATTAAAATTGTTCTTTAATCTTCTAAGTGATCATGGAATAGGTTTCTCAAAACCCACATTGAGGCAAGAATCCAATAATAACAAATTTTTAACTCATTCCATCTTTGAATCTAAGTTTCATTAGAAATTTACAACAAAAGACGAATACTTGATCTAAGGTTCATGAGCTAAGTCAAGTCTCACGGTATAATGATTTCAGATTTGATAACTCTCTTTGGTTTCAGATAAAGTTTCTACACTTCCCAATTAATTTCAATGTTCTAGATTATACCATGTAGATTATATGAATCTTTACTATGAGATTCATCCCTACATTTAAATGTATCTTCTCCCTTTTACTATTCTTATGTTTCCTTGAAGTTAGAAGATAAATTTGACTATTATTATGTTTGACTATACTAAATTTCTTGTTTATTCTGCATCTTGGAATCCAATAAAGAAAAATCTAATATCCAACCTACTACTACTACTAAGAGATTTATATTCAAAATGAGAAGGACTATTATTTCTAGCTTCTTGCAACTTGCATGATAACATCAATTGTGTAACTTGCATGATAATCATAAATATGTACCTGGTATGATGACAATAATGTGTAACTTGCATGGAAACAATAATTAAGTAACTTACATGATAGAGGTAAATATGTAACTTGCATGATAACAATAATAGTGTAACTCATATATAGATTAAAAATGTTCATTTTCTTAAATGAGGATTAGTTAAATTAAATTTGAATCATTTTCTTGAAATAAACAATTGATGAAGGTGGCTATGATTTCTTAGAGAGGAGGTCCCTTTAGACAATCTTAATCAATATAATTTAATAATTTAAAATAGGATAAAAATTCCATCCAAATAACCCGATTAAATATAAAACTATTTAGATGAGTCTAAACTATATATAGTTACAAGTCCATCTACGAATTTAATTCCATTGGTTTAGCAAGATTGAAGAGCCCCAATCATTCGACAAAAAAAACTCTCCAAATTTATTCCTTTTAATGGTAAAAAATAACTACAAATTTTTATTTTAATAAAATTTTATTTACAATTAGATTTTATTTATAAGTCACTCCATACAAATCCAGTTTTTGTATTACAAAAGAAAAATTTATATTAATAATTCTTATTTTCACTAGTAAATAAATAAATAAAATAAAATTTATATATATAATGCAATCTTTAATCCTTTCTTTTAAATAAAGGAAAAGTGGGGGAGTGGGGGCTCACGGGCCCTGCCATGCCTGCAGACCCACAGGAACAAGGAAGTGGGGGTACAACTCCCCACTACCCACCTCAAATCATTAAAAATGCCAACATAATTAAAATGCCTTAACATAATAAAAATGCTCAAACAACATTGATTTTAATTTCGATTTAAAACAAGGATTGAAAAGATGTTTATAAATTTATTATTATTATATATATATTGTATATATGATTATTTATATATTTTTATCTGAGTTTTATTAAATTTTACAGAGAGGCTAAATAGACTTAGAAAGAAAATAAATAAATAACACAGATAAACAAACATATATTCACATAGAGATAAAACTTATTTGCTGATGTATTCTGGAAGATAAAATTATTGGTAGGGAGAATTTATTTGTTTTCTCAAGGATTGTTTTCTTTTTTTGTTCACCGAGAGTAAATTTACAATACATTTGAGGTAGATATGAATCTGTAGCAAGTTTTCTTAGAGATTATTGAAATTTCTCAAAGCATTCTTAGATTAAGTTTCCAAAATAAATTGCTTCACAGAGAAGAATTCTAGAGAAAAATTAACCTATATTTTCATGCATGTTTTGAGGAGAGAATAGTCTCAAAGGAAATCAGCCACAGAGAAAAGAAAAGGGTTTCATAGAGAGGTAATTTGGAATAAATAAATATTTTGTGGTAGTGTTTTGAATTAAGTAAGGAAAATATATAAACAATTTCCCAAAGGTAGATTTCAAGAGAGATGAAAATGAACATTCACAGATTTCACAGAGAGATGAACTTGGATTTCCACAAATTTCACAGAGAGGTGAATGGTTCTACATCTTATTGAAAATAATAACAACCGGGTTTGAATTAACACAGAGAAAGGTTTTCTCCACAACACATAAAAAAAAAATTTGTTCAATATATATGTTTTGTTCTATGCACATTTTGAGGAAAAGAAGAAGAAAACTACACAGAGAGAAAATCAAATACAGAGTTTTTTCACAGATCTTTACCTTAGATTTTTTTTTTTTTTAAATTGAGAAAACCAAAAAGTAAAAAGAAATCTGATTTTCTTTCTTTTCTCTAAAACAGATTAAATAAATAAAAAGGAATCTGCATATGCATATTTGGAAGGAATTTTTATCAATGCAAAAAAATAGATTTTTCATTTTGATTAATCTTTCTAAATAATTAAGAGATCATTTCTTGAAGCAAAATTTTCATAAAATAATAAACAAACCAAATAATAAAAAATCTAAGAGAGATAAAATATTTTCCTTTTGAAAATACAAATTTCACACAGGCAAATAAGAGAATACAAAGAAGGGAACCTAGATTGATGAAACTTTTGATGTTGAATCCTCTTTAGCCTTCTTAGATCCTTCCTTGTAGCTTGGTGAGAATTCTTCAAGAGAAAACCTAATAATTCTACAATGAAATGTGACTAAAAACAAAATCCTACTACTATTAACAAGAACTTGAGAAATTATTTCACACCAAAAACCATGAACTCCCCTATTAAATGTTTGGCATACAATATATAGAAAGAGTGCACCATATTCCACTTTCGAAAGAATTAATTGAAATGGAGATTCTTTTCTAAAATTATTTTTCATGTAACATTGATTGTTGACATAGTGGGAGTTACATGCAAGAACATGAATTTGAAAAGACTCTTCTAGAAACTTCCCTTTTTCTCCTATGACATGTGCTAGAATAAATAATTTATAAATAAATCTTATGACCTATTGGTAAACAAATTTGTCACTGCAGTCATTTATCTAAAACTGACCCTGTTTTCTCGATGAGCAGTGACAAACGTTCCAACAGTTGGAAAGATTGGAGTAAAACCATAATCTTCCTCTGCGTTTGAGAGGGGCAGCTCCCTCGTATGATAGGGGTATTTAGGATTTTTGTGTACTTTAAACCTGAAAGTACATAAAGGAGAAAACATAGAACTTACACAAGATTAATAACAGAAACCCTACTAGAAGACATATGAATACCAAGTTGGATTCCATAATTGATAACAATTACAAAAGGGGTTACCACCAAATAGGTTAGTCATGCAACGATGATGAATTAAGTACAATAAATGTCGACATACAGAGAGATAGGTTGTACTAGCACATGCAGGTCAAGATACTGTGAAATGATATGTTTCATCAATAGATTTCACCAATACATAAAGGGATTACTAATTCAGCATACGTGAAATTAGTAATAATAAATCATGAATACATTCAAGACACAAGAACTCAATGCATTCCTCATTATTCTTTTTGAAAATATACAAGTTCAAAACCCCTTGGTACAAAGGTATCAACATCAAAAGTTCTCACTTAGTTTCTCTACAAAATTCTGCAGAGTTCCCCCCCCCCCCCCCACCCCATAAAAGTATATCTTTACATTGCAAATAGCCTTGTATTTATAGGCTTTTTAGGAAAACTACCTTAGTAACTAACTTTGGATAGGTTAATAACTAACTCATTTTTATGCAAAAAGAGTTTAGTTATAAACTACTTAACTTTTGTGTGAATAAGGTCCATTGTCTAACCTTTAGTTACAATATGTGACATAAGTCACTTTTACAAAATTTATGGCTTTGAAAGAAGAATCAAGTTGTTGTTAGGAGATGTCCATCGCGAAAATCTCTATCCCTTCTTGAATTGATGATCCATTGGATGACACTTGAGATGAATCTTCATTGTTAGTTTAACATTTATAAGAATTGTGGTTGTCGCTTGCCTGTCAAAAATGGGTAACACAAGGATAATTCACATTCCTTGAAGTCATGTAACCGGAAGGATAAAAGTATAACTTCCCTTGAAAAATCTCAAACACTTCTCATCTTTATAATTAATGTAAATCCCTATCTTGAACCATGATTGCAATAACCAGATTCAATGATCATGGTGGTTTCAAAGTCATCAATTGGACTAATCAAATACAACGCATCTTTCAAATTCATGTCATTTCTCTAAGAAAAAGACTCTCCTCTAAACTTTAAGGCATTTTATCAAACAAGTCCTTTGCCTTTCCTATGCTTCCACACTTTTTTCTTTGCTTTCTATGAGGAGAATTCTTTAAAAGCAAGATGAATTGGAACTAGACTTCGTAGACCTATTGCTCTGATCCATTAATTTCACATGTTTAAGAATATCCAAGGCATATTTAATGAACTCATTTCCTATATAAACTACAACCATTTTTTATGTTATTTTATCTATATGCTGCAATCTTAGGACTCCATGAGATGACATCAATCTGAGGTATTTGTCAACTAGTTCACTTGCCATGTCTAAGCTTCCCCAATCTGCATTATTGTATATGCTGCCACGATTTGCAGTATTCTATCACACACTTCATGGGAATCATTTATACTTCTGCATTATGTAGCATTTTTTATGCTTCTACCATGTGTATTGGCTATGATACTTATATTTCTCCAGAGAAGCTGCAACTTCAACATCTAGCCTCCACGATCTGTACCTACTCAGGTACATGACATGGCTTGGGCCAGGATACTATGGTTTGCATCATTATAAAGCAATTATCAGCTTAAACATATGTATATAGCTTGCACCACATCTTCTTGAGAAATTGCAATGACAACATCTGGCAAAATCACTTTATCTTTTACACATTGATGAATGTCCATAACCGGTTCAAAGTTCACACTGAAATATCATGGAATTCGATCTTACATCTACATTGATCATTTCTTTAATGTGTACAATATGCACTAAAAAATATTATTTATTTAGTGCATTCTATCAAACAAATATGATGTATGTATTATATCAAACAGTTCATGTGCATTGTTTGTACTTTAACAATCTGCTTCCTCCATACTTCCACAATTTGTCTATGCATTCTGTCCAAAAAAAAAATGATGTACAGTGTCGATGCCCTTTATCATACCTCCCACATCCATGAAATGCATATCAACATTACAAAGCATTAACTACATGGGTTTTGGCTTTACAACCACCAATTGCAGCATATATATCATGTAATCAAACCTAACGATAGGCGATATTCTCAGGTTTGGCAGTCACATCTTCCAGAGCAATTGCAGCTACAACATTGATGAAATCCCTCTATCCTTTTAAGCTTTGATGAATGTCCATAACCTGTTCATAAGCTCTCGACTTTGTATGGAATGGAAGGTAGAAAAACTTGCATTGCAGATTTTCATTATTAATCATATTGTCTTTGCTTACAAAAATCCATGAGACTGCATTTCATTTGTGCATTTTCTATTTAAATCTTATGAAGAAGGTTAAGAATGCTCCAAAATGGAGCATTTCTAACATTTTTAGACAAAGCGAGTCTACACAAGTTTAAGAAATAATGTTAGAGATGCTTCGTTTTGGATAATTCTTAACCTCTTTCTTTTTGAGGTTATGAATATGGGTTAAAAATGCTCAAAAACGGAGCATCCTTAACCATTTCTTTCAAAGACTATGATCTTGACCTCTAGAAACCATTGACTATGAAGGAGAATAAAGGAGAAATGAAAATAATGAAATTTTTAGACAACTTTTTCCCTCAAATGACCACAATATTAAAACAATTTAAAATATTAAATTATTTTTGAAAAATAATTTAAATATTTTAAATTTAGTGCTCAAACTTAGTAAAGATGGCCATATCTTCCAAACGGTAGGGAGTTAGGCTCCGGAATTTGAAACACATATTTATGTTAGGGAAATGAGAAAATACCATAATTTTTTCCACATTAAAATACCTAGGATGAGGGATTTTAATTATTTGCAAGCGAGCGACATCAAAATGTGAAAGTTTAAAATATAGCAAACTGTGAACTCGGTTCAGGCAAAAATTGGTAATATGGTATAAAATGATTCTTAGCACATGTTCACAAAACAATTTCCCTAAATTATTTGTAATTTTAAAAACTCATCCATTTTTCACATTTTGATTGACAAAAATATTGGATCACATGCTCACTCATTACGCATAGACACATATTTGGGTCTTTGTTCAACATTGGGACCAATTTGAAGTTAAAATTTTGGGTATGTCAAATATGGGGCAACATGACCTCATATGTGTGTTCACTTATTAATTCTTTTATTTAAGATTTCAATCATATTCAATTTATCTTATCTCTCTAACATTACTCATAGAATTGATAGTAATAAAAATAATATAGTTGTAATAATAATAATAATAATAATAATAATAATAATAATAATAATAATAATAATAATAACAACAACAACAACAATAAGAAGTTAGGAAAAGAGGGTTATGACATTATGATCTTGAAAATACCTTCCAACATGAATCTATATAGCTCACCAAGTCCATATCAATGACCATTCCATAGTGTTTGCCAAAATTGTAATTACCTTGAATGAAAATGCCTTTCAATGCCTCTCATGGGGATCCTTCAAAAAACTAATATACCATTAGAATATCATACAAAATATTATACCTAATGTGAATCAAATAAGTGAGGCTCCCAACATGTAATTGATATTAAAGTACCATCAACCAAGGTGAAGAATATTGATCCTCGAAAGGAATCAAGATACATGAAAGTACTACCTAAAATAATATAAAAGAAGAGTAAATTATGAAAAACATTATATTTACAATTAAAAAGGAAAAATAAATATAAAACATAAACAAAATCACACCATAAAATAAGTGTATCTAAAGAAAACCAATTTTAGGATAAAATAACCATATACATAAGTACCACAATGTATTATTTACTAACTCAAACATCAACACAATATACTTGTAAAGAAATAATTTATCTAGGAGCATCATTTTGTAGCATCGTAAATTGTACACCTTTAATTAGAGTGTCCAATTTCACACTCTCTTAGCACTCGTTCTAGTATCTCTAATTCTTCTATGCACTATAGGATCTTTTATTAATTTAAATTAATATTATGTGTCCTCTCTTAATTAAATCTCACCAAAATTCTATTTGAGCCCTTATATGATATGTCTACCATTTAATTATTTTATCTCCTCATTTCTCACCTATCTAGGCCCTATTTTAACATGTGTGGCCTTTTGTATTTTATCCCAACCTCAAAAATCAATTTACATTTAATCCTAGCCTCTCCTTAGTATTTCAGACCTTGGGTTTAAATTTGGGACTACATTGGAGGGAGCAAGTCAAGTAGGGTGCCCCGCTCCTAGGAGCAAGTTGAGTAGGGTTCTCTTCTCCTTGATGTTTTGGTTCAAAGTTAAACCACTTAATGGTTAGCTTAATTAAGCAGGAATTATTTGCCCGTTCTAGCCTACTCTAATTTTTGCACCCCAAAATACTTGGTGAGGTATATAAGGATTCTCTCTCAATTTATTTTGGATAGCTTATCTTCTCTCGTGCTAGTATTATCATCTAATTCAAGAACATGTTTGATTCAAGGAGTATAAATCCATTTCAAGTAATCTTCACGCATTTTTTTATTTATGATTTTGTGTCGTTTTAATCATAGTATTGCCTTGATGCATGGTGAATTTATCCTAAGAGCATTGCATCATCAATTGATAGTATAATTATTTCAATTCAAGCATTTAAAATTTAGACTTTTATTTAATTTCATCAATGTTGTAGGGTTGAGTCCCAACCAAGGGTTTGACTAACTCAACCCCCATAACAACCCCAAAACACCATTTTTCTCTTCTTGTGTGTAGATCAAGGTCCAAATAAAATTAAATGATAGAATAAATTAGCTTAGTAAACTATCATAGGTTCAAATTTTCAATTTAACCAGAAAGACCCAAGACTAAGTCGTATGGTGTGTCATAGTCCTCCCAAAAGTAACTGAAATTTGGCAAAGAGTAGGTGCACACCTTCTAGAGCCTAGATTCAATCCCGCAAATCCAAAACTCATTAAAAAGGTCTATAAAACCTAAGATGATGTATAGATCTTCCCATTTGGGTTCAATTATAGGTGCACCACATAATTTTCCTTTCATTTATGAAATTTACTCTTCATAGATCAATCAATATCATTTGTTTAGAATTAGATCTTAAACACCTAGTTTATGAAATCATTCAATCAATAACTTATAAGAAAGGAAGAAATTGGTAAGCCCTAAGAGTATGATATTGAATTGACTCTTTTAAGAAAGGTGTTATTCAATCATACTTATCTATTGGTGGCTTCATATTATAAATGTAATCAAAGCGAAGATAGGTGTAGATTTCTAGTTTTGCATGCCTAAGCCAAGAACCCTATTTGCCTACATTACACATTATATATAGATTTGAATTTGGTAACCTAACAATACCTACAAATTAACTATCAATACATCAATATTAAGAACCATGTAAATAAGAGTATTAAATGATGTTGGTATTTTCAATATCAACATGAAAAAACCAAACTTTAAAACCTATGACAACACAAAGATAAATTAATATTATAAAATATTAGAATGATATGTACATATTAGGCATATATAAGAAATAAAGTGAAATGAGAAGATAGGAAATAATGAGTAACTACTCCTACATATGTGGGACATTTGTAAGCTTACTTGACAAGTGTGTGAGCAAGTGAAATGTGTATGTGCAAGAGGTGTCTCACTATGTGAGTATACATGTCTGAACCACATAAGATGAAACAAATCTCTAAAATTTCCTAAATGGATACTTAAATAATGTTAATAAGAGATTACTTAAGTAAGCTAAAATAAACCTAGATGCATAAAGTCACTACTTACACTAACATATGATACCATGAAATTGTAATTTTAAAATATTAAGCTAAAACAATCTAGAAATAGTGCCTAAATGTCATGCCCAAAAAATTAAGCTAAGAAAACTTAACTAATTTTTTTTGTTTCACTTCCACCAAGGTATACTATAGTATATTATGTTTGATTGTATAATATGCAAGTCCCTATAATCTCGTCTCCCCCCTAATTCACAATCCTTAAAATTTATTTATTTCATAATCTCTTACACACCAAACTCTTTCTCACTTTATGATCTTCCAATCCTTAGATCTCTTGTTTGAACTACCCTAGTTTATATGTGCATGAGAAAAATTGGTAGGTCATCTCTACATATTTAGATCTAAAATTAAACTCTTACATCTCAAAATTGAAATTAGACCTTTTCAACCTTTTGCTTACTAGTTGTTTTGTGCCAACCTAGCTCACATTTATGTGAATTTTTGTGTTCTATTTTTCAATTTAAGGTAACTCCTTATCCATTTAAAAATATAAAGGAATGAATGCAACAAACCCTAGAAGTAAGATAATTGAAAATATAATATTTCATACCAACCCCCACCCAAAATTGAGACAAATATTAATAAAATAATATTATTTAAAGATACCCAATCTCACAGCCAATAATAAAATAGGTTAGGTAGAATAAATAATATTTAAATAACCATAGTGGTTTCTACCACTTTTATCAAAAAATATATATTTAAATAACCATAAAGAGTAAAAAGGGATTTAAACAATACGAATAGCCCAAATAATTAAATAAACCAAATGTGCAATAATTTAATTACCCAATTCAAATATTAAACCACAAAACTCAATAATAATTAAAC